>NW_007578371.1:188847-191340 GCF_000690725.1 Stegastes partitus
TCATAAGTTCTGTAGGTTCTAGGTCTTGTATCAACGTACTTAATTTGAATTTTAGTCAGTGATTTCATTGTTACTGAGCTTTATCCTCTGGTAACAGGTGTAGCAAGTAGATGTTGAGATATTTTAAGGAATTAGTGATGATGATGCAGCAGGAAAACTTGGGGGTGTAGGGGGTAGAGCTTATCCTCTGGGAACCAAGAAATATGTCCATGTAGTTAAAATATATCAGCTTGGACCAAAGTAGTCCAACAGTCCAATCTTTTAACTTTAGCTAGGTTCCACTAAGTACTTTACATTTCAATTTCCATTCATCTGTTCATACACCTCGACAGTTACCTGCCATCTGGAGCAACTTAGGGTTCAGTGTCTTGCCCAAAGGCACGTGGAATGGCCAGAGGCAACATCAACACAGCAGTTAACATACAACCTGCCCTCCCACCTGAGCCACGGCCGCCTACAATCCAGCGTCGCTATCCCTGAAGCTCTGCTGCTGGCGACTAATACAGGAGTTTATATAGAAGAACGGGCATTTTGGGAAATACAGTGAGTCACTTCAACATATAGAATTCTCTGCTGGTTAACTAGTATCCTCAAGGTGACAACAAGACTTGAAAAAGCCACTGCTCCCGACCGCAGTTTGAAAAGAAAATGCTGCAGGAAGTAGCAATTAGCTTCGCAATTACTAATTTATCTTACAATATGGATGGCAAACCATAACAAGAATGTAGCTCTCTGTAGACTGCAGTATTGTACTTTCTTCATAACAAATATGACTCTTAGCTCTTTTTTCTTCTTCTTCTTCTTTCTTTTAGGCGTATAGTTGCAAGACAACCCAACTCACAACCTGAACCCGTGTCAAACTCCATAATCCTCAATATTTTGTTCTTCTAATGCACTTCTAATTCTGCATGATCTACATTCAGACCTGCATGAAATCACATCGCGGAACAAAACTGTCTTCTCCAATTCCAAGCATGTCACACACATGCACACGTAAACTAGTGTGATTGTCTATACGCATGCAGTAATTAAGCCATCTGGATATCAAAGTAGCTAGCTTAGCCTCGGGGTAGAATGACAGCAGCATGTGTGTGTGTGTGTGTGTGTGTGTGCATGTGGCGTCCATGTGTTTGTGTGTCTATATGATGTGGCATAAGGCCAAGCTACTGGCTGCAGCAGTGAGATTCTGTCTTTAGTCTCTATCACTCTGCACTAATCCAATTGTGCAAAGAGAGAGAGAGAGAGAGACGAGGTAGAAGAGATGGGAGAGTGAGAGAGAGCGAGAGAGAGTTGGTGTGGGAGAGCATACAACTGGCTGCTCTCCAATTCTAAATGGCAAGCTGGATGGGGATATCTATTAGAGGGTGAGAGTACAGCAAGCACACCCAGCCTCCCCCGTACACGCAGACACATGCAATAGAACCACACCAACACGCCCACTCGTGCTTCACACAGGCACATAAACAAGCAACCATTCACACACACATTTACTGCCACAACGAGTGCAAATGCACGTTCACTCTCAAAAAGAAAAAAAAAAAAAAGAAGATGAAAAAAAAACAAAAAAACATCACACAAGTCCTGGCTGCATAAAATTCAAAAGGGGACAAAAAACTGTAGATGCATAAACCAATATGCAATTAGAGTGACAAAATGACTCAGCCTTAGCACTTTTTCTCTCTCTTTACAGCTCTTCAGCAGGCCTTGTTGAATGTGTGGCAGTATCTTGAGGTCTGAGTGCTGCTGTGAATGCATATTCACTTTTGTGGGAAGATCGGTCCCACAGTGCCATCTGCTGGACAAATCCCTCCTAATGGCTTCTTGATGTAGTCACAGCGCTCATAATGGAGCATAATTCATTCAGTATTGTTGCTGTTGTGCATATGCAGTTATCAGTTCACCTATGTTGTGAAAACAGGTGAAAATTAGTTCAAATATGCTTCATTAAGTTTATGTATATAGTTTCCTTACCCTTTTACTTTAGAGGGAGTATGAAATGTTGCCAGTAAATTAGTGAAAGTGTAAATGTAATTTGCAGAAGGTGTCGAGTGAAAGTGTTGGAAAAAAGCAAAAATGTGTCTTGAAATCTTCACTAAGTCAATTTGAATACTTATTACACTTGAATTCAGGCATGTCCCAAAATACTTTCTATAGTGCATGCAGCTAAACACTTAATTTAGTAGTTCCTAACCAGGAGAACTTGCCTCAAGCTGATAAAACCCAAAGAGACAGACAGATACATGAAAAACAAAGTGTGTTTTTTGTGGAATCCTTTAAATTTAGCAGTCTGACAAAGAAAAGCAGCATGTGTTGAACTGAACTGCTCACACCTCATGCACATAAGCAGACCAGCACATGCGAAGAAGCAAACACTGCTTTGTTGAAATGAGTAAGAAGCCAAAAAGACAGTTAAGCATTAAAGTCGACAAATACAAAGTGAAAAATTTAAATAAATTAGAAATATCATAGTCTGCAAGGGGGCTGCAGGGTGGC